>NC_083686.1:815000-847500 GCF_033118175.1 Dama dama | reverse complement strand
CCACCACCATCACCACCACCATCACCATCACCACCATCACCACCATCACCACCATCATCACCATCATGACCGTCATCACCACCACCACCACCATCACCACTGTCTCATCATGATTTCTTTCTGGCCCATAGCATCCTCACATCTGTTCTCTGAGTCAGAAAGGCCCCATGAAGGAGGATACCAGGACTCAGCAGGAGAGCCACTTGTGGGGAGCTCCCTAGCTGACAGACAGCAAAGACTAGGCTGTTGGCCACAATGAACTCCAGCTGCAAGCTGAATCCATCTTTGAGACTCAGGACAGTTGTTCTTTGGCCCTCAGGGGAAGGGATTGGCCACGTGGCTGGGCCCAGCAGAGGGGGAAGAGTGGGTTGGGTGGGCAGAGAGGTCCTCCCCAGCCTTGCCCCTGAGCACTCTTCCCTGAGAGCCCGCTCAAACAGCCCTTGTGGTGGCAGCCCCCACATCCCACCTGCATGCTTTGCTGTAGGGAGTCTGGGAGCCAGAGCCCTGAGTCAGCGGTGTGCCCAGTGACAGCCTGGGCCGTGGGAGCCAGACAGTGTTCACAGCCTCTGAGTTCTACCATGGCGTTCTGTGCCCGGTGATGAGGGGGAGGACGGTGTCGCCATGAGAGCAGAGGCTGGGGCGGGGCTGGAGGATTTGGGACCATCCGGGCCTGAGCTCTGCTCGGGTGAGGGCACGTCCACCACACCCAGGGAGTCAGCTGCCCGTCAGGAAGCCTGCACCCAGCTCCCCTCTCCCCTTAGCACCGGGTCAGCGCCTGCTCAGCCACATCCCTGCATCAGCATGGGGGCCGGGGTCTGCTCGGAGCAGTGCTTCCTGCAGCCCTGGTGTCCCCTGAACCAGGGCCATTAATTGATGGCACTTAATTAATCTGTCCAGGAGAGAGATCAGACAGAGATGGTGTCCCACATGGCCACTCGGATCGACTTCCTTATTCCAATCAACCACGGCCAGAGGGGTGCCCTGAGTCTCCCTGAGCTCTGGCCTCCAGCGGCTAACCCAGCGGTCTGGACGCTCCACCCAGGATTCCACATGTGTGGTCACCTCAAGGCCGATAAGACTGCCCATTAGAGGAGCCGCTTGTTTCCAATTAACAGCTTTATTTAGGGTATTTTTCCCCTTCAAAAAGTAATTAGATTTCTGCAGGCTTGGGAAAAAGGTTTCTGCAGCCTGGAGCAGGACACCCCATAAGTCAGGCCCAGAGTGGGGTGGGGGTGGGGTCTGCACCCCTCAGAGGAGCCCCTCAACCCCTCTTGCTTTCTGTCAAGCCAGAGGTCCCCGGGTTCTGCTCCAGAGGGATGCCTGTGAGGCTTGGAGCAGCAGAGCTCTGGAAACTCGCCAGCCACCCCGTCTCCCCTTCCTCCATTTCATCTCCTTCCCCCATACCCCTCCCCCAGCTCCCCACCCCAGTTCTCAGGACTCTGTTTTCTGACGCCCTGGCCCATCACCCCATCAAGCAGACCCTCCCGGGGCTGGAGCGGCAGCCACATGGAAAGCCATCTTTTTTTTGCTCTGGGCCCCACAGCCATCGCCCAGGCCACCATCGTGAGGCCTGGATGCCTCAAGGGAACCCATGTGCTCAGCGAAACAGGACAGATCTTTTCAAGTGCTTCACGTCCTGGTGTGTGGTGCCATCCATGTGAGTGTTAGGGTGAAATCCAGAGACAGCAGGTTAGGGGCGCCAGGCTGGGAGGGGATGGCTGCTAATGGGGACAGGCTTCCTTTCAGGGTCACGGGGATGTCTGGAATCAAACAGTGGGGGTACAGCCTTGTGGATATAAAGATCACAGCACCATACACTTTAAAACGGCGAACTTTATGTTACATGAATTACATCTCAATTTTTAGAAACAGGGGGAAAAAGATCTCATACAACTTAATACTAAGAAGACAAACAACCCAATTAAAAACAGGCAAGAGATTCGAGGGGACTTTTTTCACCAGAGAAGATCCATGGATGCACGTGATCACACCAAGGGGCTTCCCGCCTGGGGTCTTGGGAAACGCACTCAACACCTCTGTGGCCCAGGGCGGCTCAAAGGGAAAAGGCAGAGGCCGCCGCGTGTTGGCGAGGCCGTGCGGGGTGCCCGCACCGCCCGTGGGATCTCTGGGTCCTCAGGTGGCAGCTGTGCATGGGGACAGACACCATGCAGGGATGCTGGGGACTCTCAGGGAAACAGTGCCCAGGTAAGGAGCCGGAGCAGTAAGCCCCGTGCACAAAATTCCAGAAAGAGAACATGAGTCTACGAATCGAAGTCAACAAAGAGATCAGTGGTGGCCCTGGAGGGCATCAGGGGAGGAGTCGTGTGGGGAGGGGCGAGATGGCTGAGGGGCGGGGGTGTGTCCATCACCCAGCTTTGCGCCGTGTGCTCACTGCAGCCACACGTCCACACCACCCCTCGTGTGTACAACGTGCTGTGTGTGGGTCACCCCTGGATGAAGTGGGCCCTGCCCTGGGGCTGTCCTGCCTGCCTTGTCCTCTGCCCGTGTTCCCCAGGGGCAGGTGGGCATGAGGCTGCATGCTGCCCCAGCCCCTGGAAGCCTGGGAGGCCCTCTGCCTGCTCCCTTGATTGGAGGCCCCCTCCAGGTCCTCAGAAGTGGGGAGCACCCAGGTGCCAGAACCAACATGTTCCTGCCCAGCGGGCATGGCAGTGAACCCCGTGGGGGGGTGGGGTGGGCAGGAAGTGGTGAAGGCAGCAGAGCAGGTGGCCTGGAGGGTCAGCCCCAGGGTCACCCCCAACACTGGCGCTTTGCTGGCCCATCCCCTCCTCCATGGCCAGGGATACACCCCGGGGCTCGGGCCTCAGCTTTCCTACCTGTAAGATGGGCTCCAGGCACCGTTCCGCTCCAGACCAGTAACTGGGAGACAAGCGAGCTGGTGGAGGGTCGTGTCTGCTCTCAGGACCCAAGCTTGTGCCCCTAAGTGGGGTCAGAGGGTGCCCCGGTGCCCTCCGAGGGGTGGCCTAGGTCAGGGAGACGGGGCCTAAGCAGAGCACCCCCCCTCTCCCCCACCCCATCTGTCCAGAACCCAGCCGCCCAGAACAACGGGGAGCTGCCCTTCTCCCCAGGCTCGCCCCCACCCAGGTGACGCTCCGCCCTGGCTTGGGGCAGCCTGCCTGCGCTGCAGGTCCCTGCCTCTCTGCAGTGGGCCTGGCGGGTGGGCCTGTCTGCAAGTCTGCAAAGCTGAACTTTTCCAGCTGCCAACCCGCCACGGCCCAGGGAGACGGGATTGCCCCAGACAGAGAACAGAGACACAAAGTGTGAAAAATTGGACTGACAGTGCCGCGCTGATAGCTTGTTGAACGGGGGAGCCCGACTTGGAGGGAAATTTACATTTATATAGTGCATTTCTGGGGGCCTGGCTAGGGCGGCCGGCACACCCCAGCTTGCGGGTGGGCAGAGCCGGCGACACAAGCCCCGGCGGCCGGGGGCCAGGGGCAGGGACCCCACTAGGGCCCCAGGCTCCCTCCACCCCAACCTTTCAGCCCCACCTCCAGCCCTCCGTCTGCTCCCTGGCAGCCTTGCTCCCACCCCAGACCTCCCTGTCTTCCCAGGGGCACCAGCTGCTGGCCTCTGGGCACCTCCCTGACCCCATGCCTGAAGCCCCAGGCCTGGACAGCAGTGCAGAGCAGTGGACACAGGAGGACACGTGAGGACACGGAGGAGGCGCCATCCACACCCCAGGAGAGAGGCCTCGGGAGACACGGGCCCACTGGCACCCTGATCTCGGACTTCTAGCCTCCAGGACCGTCCCTGGTGTCCGGTCGGGTACCTGGCCGAGGCAGCCGCGTGGAAAAGCGGGTGGAGTGAGCGTTTTGCCAGCGGAGTAGCACAGCCCAGCCAGGGGCGGCAGGAGCAGACAGGAGGGGAACCACACGGGCAGTGACACCAGGAGAGTCCTGGGAGGAAGCTGGGCTCCTGGGCATGAAAGCCTGGCGAAGCTGCAGAAATGCGGCCAAGGGAGGACGGAGCCCGGAGCCCAAGGGAGAATCAACGGAGCAGACCGTGTGTGCGTGTGTGTGTGTGTGTATATGAGTGTATGTGTGTGTGTGTGTCTGTGTACATGTGTGTATGTGTGTATACGAGTGTCTGTGTGCAGTGTGTGCACAGGCATACGTGTGTGTGGTGTGTGCATGTATGTACATGTGTATGTGTATACATGAGTGTATGTGTACATGTGTGTATACGAGTGTATGTGTGTAGTATGTGTGCATGCATACGTGTGTGTATGTATGTACATGTGTGTATATATGAGTGTGCGCGCGCATGTGTGTATATGAGTGTATGTGTGCGTATATGTGTCCGTGTACATGTGTGTGTATGTGTGTATACGAGTGTATGTATGCAGTGTGTATGCATGCACATACATGAGTGTAGTGTGTGTGCATGTACATGTGTGTATATGTATGTGTGTGCATGTGTGTGTGCGTGTATGTATGTGCGTGTGTATATGAGTGTATGAGCGCACGTGTGTGCGTGTGTTTGCATGTGTGCACGCATGTGCGTGTACGTGTGTGCGCCCACGCATGTGTGTACGTGTGTGTGTGTAGGTTAGAGAAGCCAACCCTCGCGGGGGTTTGAGGGAGGCAAAGGCGGGCAGCCCCCACACCTCCTTAAGACCAAAACAAGCTGCAGACAGAACCCCAGCTCCGGCCTCTATTCTTACAACAAAACCTCAAAGAACAGAAAATGCTTTGAAGCAACACAAAGCATAGAAGCAGTAGAAGAAATTCAACTACATAAAACCAGGCCATTCCAAACGGCAGACACTGCCCCTTCAGAGGGGCGCAAGGCTGGGGGTGGTGTTTACAGCATCTCTGAGAGATGAAAGGCTAACTAATATACTTACAAGAAGCAGCTCCTAAACCTTAACCAGTCAAGCTCGGACAGCGCCGCAGAGAACAAGCAAAGGCTGAGGAAGAGGAAGCCCAGTCTGCCCTGACCCCCGGGCCTTTGCACACGCAGCCCCTCGCCCTGCCCCAGCCCGCTGAGCCCACGGCCCCTGGCCCACCCCTCAGCCTCAGGGCACCCCGCGCCCACCCTCACCCCCACGGTTGCCTTCCCAGCTCTCCTCCCTGCTTGGTGGGGTCTGTGTAACCGCGGGCAGGAGCCCCCAGCCCCTGATCCCTGCCAGGTGGTCACAGGGCCCTGAGGGCCCGGCGCTTCCCTCAATGCCCCGTGGCTGCCACGTTGAAATTCCTCATTGTTAAAAACGGAGGTCCCGTGCTCCCACGACTGCCTCACACTCCCCAGTGATCTAAGCCCCCTGGGAACATCCTCCTGCCCAGGGCCCGTCCGCTCTCCAACTCCGGCAGCCTTTGCCAGCTGCGTTTGTGCAGATCTCGCCCGTCACCTCCTCTGTGGAGCCTTCCTGACCCCTAGCTGGCCCCCGTGGGCACCCGGGGGCCCCCACCCCACGAGCCCATGGACACGCGCTCTGGCCACGGTCCAGGCTGCTGCGTGTGCTCGTCCGCTCCAGCAGTAACCTGGGCGCGCGGCCAGATCTGGCCCCAGGTCTACAGGCGACGCCGGTGCTGGGGGCCATCCAGACCAGGACCCCCAGCACCCAACCCACAGGCCCGTCCTGACCGCCATTCCCCCTCTGCACATTCAGGACCCCAGCCCCAAGTCTGCTGCCCTCTGTCTTCCTGGGCTGTGGGTACTTGGGGCAACAGGCAATGCCAGCCCCCACAGCCGAGGGTCTGCAAGGAGCCGAGCAGCCCATCCAGCCAGGCTTCCCAGGGGACGGGGCCACCAGAACTCCTGCTTCTGGAGGGGACAGGAAGCCTTTGGCCGGGGAGCTGCCCCCCTCAGAAGCCAGTACCCCTCAAGAGGACAGTTGCCCGCTGCCATGAAGTCTTTGAAAGAGCTGCAGGCACTTTAAATAAAACCACATCGTTTGATTAACTGAGTGAAGAGGGGGCCTCGTCACCTCCCAGGTGCCCATCAATTTCTCCAGGACGGGTTGCAGGGGGGTGGCAAGCACCACGCCGCAGGGTGCCTGGCGCACATCCATCGCCTCCCCAGAAGGGGATTTTTCTTGGGAGGCGACAGAGAAGGTTCATCATGTTGATCACGGCAGGCACGGCATTTTCATATTTCCTACCAGGAGGAAGAGGGTGGAGGGTGGAGGGTGGGTCCCAGCTGCTGAGGCCACGCCAGGTCGATGCCAGCCGGGTCCTCCAGCAGCGGCCGAACCTGGGGGTCTGCCCGGCACACTGGGGCCCAGGCTGAGGAAGTGGAAGGAAAGAGGGCTTTCCTGGGAACGTGAACTGTGGGTCCCCTTCCCAGCAATGTCCTCCCTAGCTCCCCACAGAGGTCGGAACCTGGGCTTCAGCTAGACTCTCCCCCTGCTCCCCATCATGCCCTGCCGGACCCCGATGCATAAACAGGGGCTGGGAGGCTGTCTCCACACTGGGAGGGCCACTCAAGGGCAGGGTCCCCACTTCTGGAGGACAGTGCAGCAGCCGAGCAGGGGCCCCCCAGGAGCAGAGCAGCCAGAAGCCCCTGAGCCTCATCCCGGCAGGCTGGCGTCACATCTCGGGTGAGGAGCCGACGCCTGGCCAGTGCAGACCAAGGCAGGGTGGAGGCCTCTCTGGGCCCCTTCCGGCCACTCCTATGCACGGCTACCACACAGGAGGACAGGGGTAAGGAAGGTCAGAGGTCAGGGCAGGCAAGGGCCCCAAAGGGCAAGTGTCAGGGAGGTCAGAGTCCAGGGAAGGCAAAAGTCAGAGAGGTCAGGGGTCAGGAGGGCAGAAGGCAGGAGCCAGGGAGGACAGAGCTTAGGTAGGGCAGGGGTCAGGGGCCAGAGGACAGAGGTCAGGAAGGGCAGGGGCCACAGGGGGCAAGGGTCAGAGAGGTCAGGAAAGTCAGAGTCCAGGGAGGGCGAAGGTAAGGGGGCTCCTGGCCAGCTTCTAGAGCCCTAAAGTCCTCTTCCTGCCTTGAAGGTGGGCTCTGACTGGGCCAAGTCAGGGGCAGGGCACAGCCCTGGCAGGGGATCAGTGGAGAGTACGCATGCCTTCAGCCGATGGACACGTCGGGCAGCCTGGTGGGGCCAGGCCCCATGTCCGGCCTGGAGCCAGAGGGGTCAGCCAGGGCCACTGAGGCCGTGGAGGTAAACAGCCCCAGGCCCCGGGGACACAGATTCTCTGGAGGGATGGCAGGTGTCCCTCTGCTGACAGTGGGACAGGCAGGAAGGACAACGCAGGCGTGGCAAGGAGGCTGCAGGGGGTCTTGACTTCAGATGTGGGGGGGGCCCTCGGCTGGCCCTGGGGCCCCAGTGGCCATCTTGGATGAAGAGCGGACACCTGGCCTGCTCAGACCAGGGCCGGGTGGAGGGCTCTCTGGCCACCTGGTCTGAGGGGGAGCGGGGGTCCCCCAAGGCCCCCGGGGAGCGGGCTCCCGGGACACAGCCTCCCCAGGCAGGCTCTGGCTAGATTTTTCCACTGCCTGTGAGCTATCAATCTCCACTCCTTCCAAGACAAATGCCTCGTCAGGCTGGCCGCCCGGACCCCCTATTTATCACCATTTAATATATATTAAAGCGCTCTCACCTCTGATCACGAAAACAAACAAAAAAATCTGCATCAATCGCACGGCAGCAACAGGTGGAAGGTGGGTAGGGTGCAGGGGTCTCCCCGCTTTCCGCCCTAGCAAAGCCCCAGGACTCCAGGCCCGGGGTGCAAGGAGGGCCTGCCCCACGGGCAGGCAGTTCTCCCAGACTCTGTCCTCTCAGGACGGAGGAGGAAGCAGAAGGATCCCTGGCCAGCAAGTGAGCCGCTCCTCCAGGGCCCCTCTGGGCGGATCTCACCCCGAGCTCACCCCGGCCAGCCTGGTGCTACCTGTGAGACCACCTCGGCAGGAGTGGTCCAGGGTAACAGCCCAGGCAGGCAGGCAGGCGCTGTTCCAGCCTCTGCCCGATGGAGACCCTGTGGCCCCAGGGTTGGGAGACGGTCCGAGGCAACCCTGCGGGAGCTGTGGCAGGCAAGACTGCCACACGTCTGGGGGGAGGGCTCTTCCTGGAGGAGAAGCTGAGCCCAGGCGCCAGGCATCAGCTGGAGACGATGTAGAGAGGACAGGCCCTCCGTTCAGCCCCAGGGTCACTGCTGACTTAGTAACGCAGTGGGTAAAGACAGAGGCTGTAACTGGTCCAACCCCAGAGCCAGGCGCCCCAGGCACGGCACACCCCCACTCCACGGATGGAGAGACTGAGGACCCGGCCGGGCGGGCTTGCGCGTCCACAGGCCCTCCTCCCTGGGGGCCCAGGTCCCTGGCCCCAGGCTGCCCTCACCCCCTGCACCTCTGCCAACGTCTCCCGGTGGCCACTGTCCACGCCCCCGCCCATCCCATAATAAGCCCGGCCCCGGGGGGTGGAGCCCGGTGCCCGCGGCGGGGGCGGCCGGACCGCGGTGGGAGGGGCGGGGCGCGCTCGGGCCACTAAATCAGTCCATGCCTGTCACCAGCTCGGGGCCGCGGGAGCCGCCCGAGCGGAAATAACAAATGGCTGTCATTGTGGAGCCAAAACCTGTGATTATAATTATCACATCCTCGGTGACCTTGCGTAAACTTTAATCCCTCTCCAATGGAGCATTTAAATAGCCTTCGCTGCGCACCGCAGCGCCCCGGCCCGCCTGCCGGCCCCCAGCCCTGCGGCTCCCTAGGGGCAGGGACGGCTCTGCAACGGCGTGCGGCTCACTGGGCCTGAGCGCCAAGCCTGGCTGGGAGGAGGTTCCCTCCGTTTCACAGTGGGAGGGGGCCCCCGTTTCACAGTGGGAGGGGGCTCCCCCTGCTTCACAGTGGGACGGGGCCCCCCGCTTCACAGTGGGAGGGGCCCCCCATTTCACAGTGAGAGGGGGCTCCCCCATTTCACAGTGGGACGGGGCTCCCCCTGCTTCACAGTGGGAGGGGGCCCCCCATTTCACAGTGGCGGGCACAGGAGGCCTAGCGGCCCCCAGGGATGTAGTCGTAGGGAGTTGGGTGGGGTTAGATGCCCCAGGGAAGACGGTGTCAGAGGCGCTGGAGAAAGGCTGGTGAGGGGACTTGGCCGGGACTGTGGGGCCTGGGGTGGGGTCCCCCAAACCCGGGCTCGGAGCAGGGGTATGCAGACATGGGGAGGAGCTGGGGGGTTGGAGGCAGGCAGTGGGAGAAGGCAGGAGGCTCCGGAAGAGGTGGGCGGGGGAAGCAAGAGTCAGCCTGCGACTGCCCTTCTCCTGACGGGGTGACAACTGTGAAGGAGCAGAGGCAGGAGTGGGGCACACACTGTACACACACGTCACAAGGTACGTGCACACGTGTACACGAGAATGCACACATGCACATGGCACACGCTCACACGCACACATGTACACGAGAACATACACGTGGCACATGGGCATACACTCACACGCTGACACAGACACGAGAACACACGTGCTCAAGGCACGCCGGCACACGCGCACACACAGGCATACGGGCAGGTACATCGATGCATGTGGGAACAGCACACATGAGCACACAGGTGCACACCCGTGACACACACGTGACACACACTCACCCCATGCACACACACCATATGCACTCTTGTGCTGAAGGGGGCAGAGAGAGGAGCCAAGGGCCCGTGAGGAGGCGGCGGGCAGCAAGAAGACAGAAGCCAAGGGGAGAGGGTCCCTGCCACAGGAGGTGCACAAGCAGCTGGGTGGGTCCTGGGGTCAGAGGTCAGGGGATAGGAGGTCCTGGGGGGGCAGAGGAGGTCTTGGGGGCCAGGCCTGAGCCAGGACCTCCTAGGACAGGGTAGCCGGCCGGTGAAGTGGCAAGGAGTGGAGACCCTCCTTCCGAGGAGGCCAGGGGCTGTGGGTGGGCAGGGAGGGGGAGGGCCCGGGGTGCCCGCGGCGGGCGGCAGGTGGGGGCAGCCCCGGGAGCCCGTCTCACCCTCCAGGACAGCAGGGTCGGGTGCCTGCCGGCGCTGGGGGGGCTGGGGCCAGCGAGGCTGTCAGGCGGGACGGCCAGGCTTAGAGCTGCACTGAGAGGATGAGCGTCCCCGGCCGGAGGCCATGTCTCCCGGGGGCGCCTCAGTCTCCTCTCAGCCTTAGGCGGGGGCGGACGTGGCGGCTGGGACCGTGCGGCGGCGGCGGCGGGGGGCGGCCCGTGGTCCAGGGCCGGGACCTCAATTATCGCCCGCGAGGCAGAAATGTCAGCGACGCCTCCGGCAGCGTCCACCGCTATGGGGCCGAAGCATCGCAGCCCCGGAGCCGCGGGGACGTCACGTCATTGCCGGCTGCCAGGCAGTCACCCTTGACGGGCTGTGTCATGCCCAGCCTCCCGGGTGACGCACGGGCCCCGCGGGACCCCTGGCCGCGGGGCAGCCGGCCGCGGGGTAGAAGCCGAGGGCCGGGGGAAAGAGGGGATCTCTAGGGGGTGCACTGACCCCCACAAAGGGCAGCAGGCCCTCCGCCGCATCGGGAGGCCGGGGTGGGCCCCGCCCCGCGGCCGGCCCCGCCCCGCGGCCGGCCCCGCCCCGCGGCACGCCCCACCGTCGCGTGCTCACAGTACGCACCATCACACGCTCTCCTCCAACGTGCACCCCGACCGGGAGGTCGGCAGGCCATGCAGCGGCTAGGCAGGGGTGCAGGAGGCCTCGACACAGTCTCGGGCCCAAATCAAGGCGCTGGGGAGACAGGGACATCCCCAGCTCCTTCCAGACATGGGTCACCCTTTCTTCCGTCCGCCTGCCCACCCGTTTGTCTTCCTCGCTCCCTCGCCCTCCATGTCCTTGCGCGCCCATCCGTTCATTCTCCTCCACCAGTCCGGTCAAGCACAGATGGTCCGTCCATCCATTAGTCCACTTTCTTCTGGGCCCATCTGCCCGTCAAGCCCCGTCCGTCTCCACATCTCCCTACATCCATCCACCGGCCATCCAGCCATCCGTCAACCCCTCCAAGCATCTATTTTTCCCATCAGTCAGCTGACATCCCTGTGAGAGCTGGGCCCAGCCTTCCCAGGAGTGCAGGTCACCTGCATCCAGGTGGGAGCAGGGATGCAGGTGGAGGTGGTTAAGGTGAGGGCGTCCTCCTTTAGGGCACCCCGGCCTCTTGGTGGGTGAAGGAGGCGGAGGTTGGGGAGGACGCAGGAGTGCTGGCAGTTTAAGGACAGACGCGGGCGGAGCAGTGTCCCGGGAGCCAGCGGCTGAGAGTGCAAGAGAGGAAGGGGGTGGGATGGCAGGGAGCAGAGGACCCCAAGGCGGCGGTCTTCAATTCAAAGAGTGGTCAGCATGGTTGGCTGTGGGTGCACAGTCACAGTCAGAGGCTCGGAGCAAACACACATTTGCACACTGGCCATCCGTGCAAGTGACTGTCTGTCTGTCCGCCCTGTCTCCGCTCTTTCTGTCCCTCCATCCACCCACAGGCCTCATCCCTCCTTGGTTCCAGGGACCGGTCATGGGGAAGAGAGCCTGCTTCTGCTGGCACAGAGGCTGGGGTCCGGGCTGGATCCAGGGCGTGTGAGGAAGTGCGGCGGAGTCATCCCCGCAGTCTCTGGGCTGACGGTCCAGTCCCCAGAGGCCCGAGCCCTTGCTCCTCATCCTTCAGTCACACCCGGGTGTCCTCCTGGCCTCTCAGCTCCCAGCGCAAAGGTGGCATCTCAGAGGCCAAGAGGGGGCTGCCAGTGTGGCCCTGCCTTCCTCCCCCTCGCTGGCCTGCCGGTGTCTTCAGACCAGGCTTGACCGCATCCCAGTACGTCCTCTAAGCTACAAAAAGCAAAACAGCATGAAGCTGGTTGGCATCCTCCACTTGACTCCAGACTCCTGTGCCACTATAGGGCGTGGGTAGGTGGGGCGGGGACCCAGGAGTCCCGTGCCC
The DNA here is from genome assembly GCF_033118175.1 of Dama dama. Classification (NCBI taxonomy): domain Eukaryota; kingdom Metazoa; phylum Chordata; class Mammalia; order Artiodactyla; family Cervidae; genus Dama; species Dama dama. The sequence continues at coordinate 835,651 of NC_083686.1, read as the reverse complement.
GCTGTGGGGCGTGGGCGGGAGGGGGCAGGGCCTGGGGCCCAGAGGTCCCACCAGCAGCCCACACCGACAGGGCCGCTGGCCCCCAGGATGCTTGACGTCACCCAGCTGTCCCGCTGGGCAGCCTTGAGCCCCCAGAGGAGCGGCCACTTGGTGCAGACAGCCCGCCGCTTTCGCCGGGTCGTTCCGTGGGGGCTTGGCACAGGAAGGTTCGATGCAGCCAGCGGCCCCAGGGCCGGCAGTTACGGTTGCTCGGGATGCAGCTGGTGATGGAACGCCTGCACAGCTCCGACGACTGGCAGGGGGTGGGGGTGGGGGCAGAGGGGGCCCTGGGCGAGCAGCTCTGCTTGGAAGTGGCAGGGTGGCCCCAGGCTGGGCATCCAGACTGCACTGGTAGGTGAATCCCACATCACTCTACCCCCACAGGATGCATGGAAACAGGCTCGGGCACCCCGAGGCTCCCCCTGCCCCACGGGTGGCCTCCCTGAGATCCTGGTGTCTGGGACCACTGCCCAGGTGGCCCCGGCCTCCTCCTGAGAGTCCCTCTTCACACAGAGTGACCTTGAAGCCAGGAGGCATCCCAAGTGATCAGGAGGAGGGTGAGGGCTCTGTATAAATTTCATGCTCTTCGAAATGACATTTGTCTGCCGCCAGCTCAGCTCTGACACGCGCCCCCCGCCCCTGCCTCAGCCTCAGGCACCCAAACCTGGGGGCTCCATCTCTCCTGGTTCCTTCTCAGGGTCCTGGTCTTAGCCAGGCTGGCCTCTCCTCCTTGTGAGCAGGCAGGACCCCCAGTCCACAGGCTGAACCTCCGCCAGCCACGGGAAGTGGACCAGAAGACAGGGCCCTGGAGGAGGATCCCCGAGGAGGCGGGACCCCCAGCAGGGGCTGGGCTGGCCCCCCATCCCGCACTGCCTGTCTGCCTGTGGCCCCCCTGGGCCATGGAGGCGACCTGGGGCCACTTGTGTTCGAGTCACACCTGGGCATCTGGCAGCTGCTCCCCCAGCTCTGCACGGTCGCCAACTCCCAGGTGGCCTTGTCGGAACCCAGGAGCAGAAATTGAGCCTGAGCTGGGAAAACATGGTGAGGCTGGTGCTCCCGCAGCTCTTCCCGCCTGGCTCTTCCCGCCTGCAGGGAGCGTCCCTTCCCTGACCACCACCCAGCTTCCACCCAGAGCCTGGGGCCGCCCGCAGCTAGGACCAGAAGACTGGCTGGAAAGCCCCCAACAAGGGCATGGGGCCCATGCGGGTTTGCCCACAGCACACAGCACCCTGGTCGCCCACTCCCCTCCTCCTGCCGACCGCGCCCCGGGCTGGGGATGGGGCCTGAGAGCCCTGGGGGTGACCTCACCGAAGCTGGACGGGGGAAGGGCTGGGGGCTCCAGAGGGGCCCCCGGAACAGAAGGCCCATCTCCCCTCGGGTCTGGGCCCAGGGCACAAGTTGCCTGTGGTACTCGGCCGTTGGGGAGGCCGGCTGCTGGGCCAGGGTGGAAGCCCCTCACTCTGGCTCTGGGCAACCATGGGAACACCAGTAAACTGAGCCCCACAGGTCAGGGCCCCCAGGCCCCAGGCCTGCTGGCTGGATCAGTGAGTTCAGTCCCTCAGTCGTGCCCAACTCTCTGCAACCCCATGGACTGCAGCACACCAGGCTTCGCTGTCCATCACCAACTACCAGAGTTTACTCAAACTCATGTCCATCAAATTGGTGATGCCATCCAACCATCTCATCCTGTTGTCCCCTTCTCCTCCTGCCTTCAATCTTTCCCAGCATCAGGGTGTTTTCCAATGAGTCAGCTCTTCGCATCAGGTGGCCAAAGTATTGGAGTTTCAGCTTCAACATCAGTTCTTCTAATGAATATTCAGGACTGATCTCCTTTAGGATGGACTGGCTGGATCTCCTTGCAGTCCAAGGGACTCTCAAGAGTCTTCTCCAACACCACAGTTCAAAAGCATCAATTCTTCGGCACTCAGCTTTCTTTATAGTCCAGCTCTCACATCCATACATGACCACTGGAAAAACCATAGCCTTGACCAGATGGACCTTTGTTGGTAAAATAATGTCTTTGTTTTTTAATATGCTGTCTAGGTTGGTCATAGCTTTTCTTCCAAGAATTAAGCGACTTTTAATTCCATGGCTGCAGTCACCATCTGCAGTGATTTTGGAGCCCCCCAAAATGAAGTCTTTCACTATTTCCACTGTTTCCCCATCTATTTGCCATGAAGTGATGGGACCAGATGCCATAATCTTAGTTTTCTGAATGTTGAGCTTTAAGCCAACTTTTTCACTCTCCTCTTTCACTTTCTTCAAGAGGCTCTTTAGTTCTTCACTTTCTGCCATAAGGGTGGTGTCACCTGCATATCTGAGGTTATTGATATTTCTCCCAGCAACCTTGATTCCAGCTTGTGCTTCATCCAGCCCAACACTTCTCATGATGTACTCTGCATATAAGTTAAATAAGCAGGGTGACAATATACAGCCTTGAAGTACTCCTTTCCCTATTTGGAACCAGTCTGTCGTTCCATGTCCAGTTCTGGCTGGATTGCCTCTGGCTGATTCCTGGCAGTCCTGGGGCCTCCCTGGCTGTCCACTCGGAGAACTCAGGCAGCCCTGCTACCAGCAGGGAGGGGTGGGCAGGGGGCAGGGTCTCCCAGACCCCTTGTCACTGTCCCGGCCTTCCTTCCCAGGCTGGTCTGTCTGCAAGACCCTCAGGCCGCTCGACCCAGGAGGACCTGAGCCTCATGGTCCAGGGCCTTCTCAAAGTGCATAAAACCCACCTGGAAAACGCACCCCTCCTTTGGGGGCCACAGGGAGGGTGGGCACAGTCACGCACACACACCGCATGTGAACAAGTGTATGCATGCACACGTGTGCGCACTCACACCTCCGGCCTCTCCCAGACGGAAGGAAGCCGCTGGACTTCTCTAGGACACGGGGCTCTCCCAGCCCTCTCCACGGGCCCCGGTGTGGCGCCCCGCCCTGCTGGCGCTCATGTGGCTGCCGCACTGCTCACCTCCGAGGGCTGCCGCGGAAGGTGATGGGGAACCGGTCCCCGGTTGGGGATTCCCCGGATGGGGAATCCAGGCCCCCGCCTCCGGCCCCGGCGCTCAGGCTCAGACACGGTGGGTCCGTCCCACTTCCTGTATGGCCCGTGCGGGGCAGGACTGTTGTGCTCCAAAGAGGAGGACGCTGAACTTGGACAAGGGGCCGGCCCTTCTCCCGCCGTGGCCTCAGCCCAGCAGGCCCTCCCAGTTGCCCCCCGTCACCCTTGGCCTGAGGGCCCCGCGGCCCCACACCGGCCACGGCCGGATGCTGGACCCCAGCAGGACCAGCTGCAGCCCCCTCCGGACGGTGACTGGAGTGAGCCTGGGAGCCGGAGGACGCGCTGAGCAGACGGCGGCTCACTGGCCGTCACAGCGTTCCCGGGCCCAGTGACAGTCCACACACAAACACCTCTGTTACTAAAACGACCCCTCCCAGCCTGACCCTCTGCGCAGACAGGGCTCCTGCTCTCCAATGCGGACGGGACGGGCCACCCCACGCCAGCTCATGGCCCCGTGCGGGCACATGCCCATATTTGCAGCTGCTGCAGGAATGAGCCTGGGGAACAGGCAGTCTCCCTGAAGTCAGTCCTGCCTCCTCTCTGCCTCTCCGGGTGCCTGAGAGGCAGAGACCGCAGGCGGTGGATGAGTGGGCATGGCTGAGATTCCCTGGTCAGTCGGGCAGCTTGTGGCTGGCCTCTGGATGCCCAGGGCTGGAGAAGGCAAAGCAGAGGAGGGACAGAAGCGTGAGGGCCAGCTGACGGTGCTGGCTCCCCGGGGACCCTCAGGTGTCACTCCCTCTGGCTCGGTCATCCTCAGCCCAAATCTGCCCTCCCGCCCCTCAGGCCATGAGAGCCCTCACCCTCACCGCAGGGCCAGGCCCCAGCCCCGGGGAACCAGGCCAGTCCTGTTCCCGCTCTTGAGACCAAAGGCAGGGCCTCAAACAGAGGAGTTGGTGTCCCAGGAGAGCAGGAGGCCCAGAGAGAAGCAGTGGGACTGCCAGGGATCCCCAGCCCACGAGGCAGCAAGGGGAACACCGGCTTAAACAGCCGAGTGGGCAAGGATGTCTGCTTCAGGCAAAGTCTGATCCAGCAGCTCAGAGAGTTTCATCAGGAGCAGGTTTCTCGGGCCTTGGTGGTGACTCAAAGGGGACTCCCTTTCTGAGGAAGGCCAGGGCTTTCAGCAGCCCAGCTCACACCCTGCAGGCAGGCCTTACAAGCGGGCAGAGGAGTGGGAAGAGGGGAGACCAGTTTGGGTCACATGGGGTCCTGGGAGCAGAGGGTGGTTGAAAGGGGCACTTCTCCCCGCAAAGACGGCAGGAAGGGGGCTGAAGAGCCTCACAGGCGCCAAGCCCTCCCTGAGGCCCCAGGCTGACCTCCCTGGGCCAAGCACAGATGAGGCTGGACACCCCCAGCTGGAGGAGGGGCACCTTTGGGGGCTTGCAGAGGCCTTCACCCCACAGCAGACCTCCAGAGGGGCAGGAGTCCCAGCCCCCATGGCTGTACAACCTGGCTGAGCCTCAGTTCCCATCTGGAAGGGGTCCCCGCCCAGGACATGGAGGCAAATCCCAGGCGTGAGCTCCCAGGACTCTCAGGGGCTCTGGAAGAGCGAAGAGGGCAGGTCCTGGCATCCAGCACCCGGAGCGGAAAACCGCAGGGGCGGCCAGCAGCTCTGGGTGGGAAGGCTCAGCCTGGTCCCTGCCTGGGGCCTTCGGAGCGCCCTCTGCCATCCCCACCTGACCAGGAACGCAGCCTCCTGGCACCTGGACGGGGGTCCGCTCTGGCCACACGTGGGTCCAGGGCCACAGGCCTGCCCTGTCCACCCAGGTGCCTGCCGCTGCCATCTCATGGGGGCCGCTCTGCCCAGGCCCTCGCTCCAGAGCCCGTGGGCTGGGAGTTGGTAAGTTCATTACCTTCTGCAGCACGATAAGCCCCGTTCTGATTGCTGCATTACGGGGCAGGACGGCAAGATTATAAATTACAGGACGCGCTCACGTGTCTGTCTCTCCAGGGCCAGGCCGGAGAAGTTAATTATTTTTATAGGTTCGGAATGCTTGGCCCCGGGTCTGGACGGCAGGATGCCGCCTTGCCCACCCCCGTGGAGGGGACTCCATGCCCGGCCTCCCTGGGGGGACTCCCGCCTCTGTCCCCACCGCCGGGAGTGGGTCCTGCCTGGGGCGTCGGAGGTTTCTCGTTCCTCCTGCGTATGCAGGGGAGTGGGCTGGGGCCGGCCCGGCTCTCTGAGTGGCCAGCGGGGCCATCAGTAACCCTGAAGGATGCGCGGCAATCTTTTCTCCCCCAATTGCCCACCACAGCCTATATTACAAATACATAAATCATAATGTTTCAACAAAAGCAAAATTTAATTTTCTCCTTTCAGCCGTTATCTGGGCCGGGTGGTATATGGCAGGCTGCGCCCGGCTCATTTATTACCCCCGCTGAATGGATAATGGCAGGCCGAGTCGATTGTGGGAGCTTTGTTAGGGCTCTGAATGTGCCGTGCAGGCCGCGGTGGCCCAATCTCCCCACATCTGTAATAGATACACAGGACTCTATTATTCCTTGCCAGAGCAAAATTAAATAGTTGTGTGTGTGCCCGGGGTGGGGGCGGGCTCCTGGCAGGCAGGAGGGGAGAGTTTGCAGGGGGGCCTGCTCGCCCCACGAAGGCCAGCCCCTCCTGGGCAGGAGCGGGGCCCCCTCGGGCCCTGGCCATGGCCAGGATCAGGGGTGGGGGGCAGCTGCCCTCTGGGACCACAGACCCGACTCAGGGGTCAGGGCCCCCCACCTCCATGGCCTGGCCGCCTGCACCGGCCCACTGTTGGTGCGACGGTCCCATTTCACAGACCCGGGATGCTGAGGCCAGGGATCCAGGACCTGCCTGGGCCGGGGCAGGCCCAGCACTGCCCTCCTTTCTGGGGAGCCGTCCTCCGGTCCTGGCATTTCTGGGCAAGTCACCTGCTGGCACTGCAGAGCTGGAGGCACCGTGATTCCTGCCCCTGGAGCGGCTCCACTAGGTACTGGGCTCAAATCTCTGTGATGAGGGCAGCAGAGACGAACTCTCACGCCCCGCCCCCACGCAGCCTGCTAGAGCACCCCCAGGCCCAGGGCTGTGTCACCTCACCCACGTCCCCACTGTGGGACCCCCCAGGGGCTCTGAAAGTCAGGGGTCGGGAGTGCGCTCAGATCAAACCCCTGCCCACTGCCCCAGGCTACCCACCAACCCAGCTGAGCAGAGCAGGGACCCTGGCCCCAATCCTCAGGTGAGCAGACTGAGGCCAGCACCTCCTTGTCCAGCGCACCAGGGCAGAGCTCACATCCGCGCCCGCTCGGGGCCAGGGTGCCCCGGGAATCCCAGCTCCTGGGTCCTTCCTACAAGTGCCTGGTGGGGTCAGGGAAGGGGGCCCCCTGGACCTCTCTGAATGAACTGTAGGGACCCCAGGACCAGTGACCGTGTACCCCTAGCTCCTCCTCCTCCATGCAGGCCAAGCTCTCCCCCGGAAGCTGGGGTGGGGACCCCCAGAGAGGCCCTCTCTCTTGGGCACATCCTTATGCCCACCCCACCCCGCACAGTGAAGCCACAGAGGAGAGAGTTGCAAGCTAGACGGGCGGCCCCTTCCCGCTTCCGGGGTGCTGCCCCTTCCCGCTTCCAGGGGGGTGAGAGGTGGAGGCTCCTCCCAGGAGCGCGGCCACGCTGACACGCGTGCCAAGGTGACTTCCTGCCAGGTCCCCTCGTGCGCGTCTGCAGATGCAGTCTGACCAGATGGAGACGGAGCACACGTGGGGTGGCGCCTGCTTCCCTCAACCCGACAGCGCCCCATCCTTCCGCCATCGGGCCCTTGAGGACGGGTCCAGCCCTGCCCTGGCTGCAGCCTCAGGTGCCTGGGAGGCAGCACCCACGGGCTGGAGCCCGAAGCCCCACCGCCTGTCCGAGCACCCAGCCCCCCGTCACCACGTTGCCTAAGTGGCTGACCATCCGCCCTGGCCAAACCCACCGGCGTGAGGGAGTCGGGGTCCTGCTGCCCCCTGTCCCCCCAACCCAGGAGCCTCCACTCTCCAGACTGCCCAGCGACAGGCGCAGTCCCAGCCGAAGACAGTGGTGAGTGAGGGTCGAGCCCCCCCCCCCCATGCGGGGGGCCAGTGAGGGCCTGGCTTGAGGGAAGGCGGGGTGGGGGCGGGCGAGGGGTCACCGGGCAGCACACACGCGCTCTGAGGATGGCAGAGGGGCTGGGACTCCGCTGCAGAGAGGGTCTGAGGGGAGGCCCAAGGTGGGTGCACTAGGACCCCCTGCAGCGCAGAGAGCAGAGCACGGGGCTGGGGTGGGCGCGGCGCAGAGAATGGAGGCTGGGGCCACGGCCCTGGCCCAGGAGATGATGAGGGCAGGGTGGGGAGTGCTGGGAAAAGACTCAGGACGCGCTCTGAACTGAACGCAGAGGCGGCGGGGTCCATTCAGGGGTCCGTTCAGGAGAGAGTGGTGGGTCACGATGAAGTCGGGTCTTCGGTTAAAGCAGCTGGAGGAGGGAGACAGGGCAAGGGAGCAGGTGCCGGCTGCAGTGAGCATGCCGTCCCTCGGGTGCTGAGATGCTGGAGGTGCTGAGTGGTGGCTGGATTCCTGGAAAGAAACTGGAGAGGTCTGGAGACAGAAGCGTGGGTGTCCAGATACAGGAGGGTTAGAGCATGTGACCCAGTGAGACTGTGGGATGAGGAGGAGATGCTGGAAGAAGGGGGAGGAGGGGGAGGGTCCAGCCTGAGCCCTGGGCACTTAAGGGTCGGGAATGAAGAGAAGCTTAAGAGAAGCATGAGGGGCCGGAGGAGAGGCCATGGAGAGGTGGTGGGACCACAGCATAACAGGAGGGTCCCCCAGCAGCAGGGAGGGGGCCGGGACAGGGATCAAAAGGAGGCTCCTCTGTAATGCTCAAGGTCCTCAGTGACCTTAAAGGGGTAGAAAACCAGCTGAGTGGATTTAAAAGGAGGAGGAGCTCCACGTGGGGCCAAGCGGGAGGAAGAGGATCTGTGTTTACCCTCCCATGGGAAACAGTGCAAGAACCACATAAGATACATGAAATCCCGGCTTTGAAAACCCTGGACACCAGGCAAGGCTGGACAGTGACCCTGCGATGGAACACAGAGAGAAACCTGGGGCACCTGGTTTGCAGTCTTAGAAGGTTTCCAGGCTGCAGTTGGGGGGTTGGAGGGGACACAGCGGAGCCTGTGAGAAAATGTCCAGCAAATCTGTGCATACCTGGAGCTCCCAGAGGGGGCGGGGAGGGCAGGAAGAATATTTCAAGACACAATGAGCAAAACTTTTCCAAATTTTATGAAAACGCACTGGATCAAGCAGTTCAACAAACCCCAAGCACAATTTATTACGTTAGTGATAAGAGTCTTCAAGCAGCAGAGGAAACACCACGTTTGGTACAAAGACCTTAAGACAGGGTGACAGCAGGTTCCTCCCGGGAGCATGTGAATCAGGAGGTCTTGGAGCAGCATCTTTAGAGAGAAAACAGCTGTCAGCCTGGAATGCCTTACACAAGGAAAATATCCTTCAAACCCAAAGGCAGAAGAAAGGCTTTCTCAGACATTGAAAAGGGCTGAAAGAATTCATCCACCACACTCCAGGAATGTCAGAGACGTCCTTCAAGCAGAAGGATCCAATGCCAGTTGGACACCTGCATCTGCCAGCAGCAGTAACTATGGTAATCGAGCATTTCAGCAAAACAATAAAAAATAATGTGCTGCGAACACTTACAACGCACATGGAAATAAAGAGCACAAAGACCAGGAAAGGAGATGCTGGGACGTGCTGGGTACTGCGTGGCTCCTACATGATCCATGGGACCGTGGAAGGTCATTTGGATGTAGGTGGAGAGAAACTGAAGATGCCCTTATGAACCACAAAGTAACACATGAAAGGGCAAGATTCAGAATAATTGCCGACAAACTGATGAAAGAAATAAAGCCACAAGCACACTCAACTTAAAAGAAGGCAGAACAAGGGGGAAAAGGGACCAAAGGACAGATGGGACAGATGAAAACAAAAAGAAGAGGTGAATTTAAGCCCAGAAATATTGGTATTACAGTCAACAGTGCAATTAAACACTGTAATTAAAAGGCAGAGGTTATCTGACCAGGTAACCTACATGCTACCTACATGAAACCCACTATAAACACAGACAACAAGATTGAAAGTAAAAGGGAAAAGATAAATTGGTTAATGCTAATCAAAAGAAAGCGGGAGTTTTTTTATATTAATATAAAAGTAGATTTCAGACTAAGAGCATTACCAGGGATAAAGATGTTGCAGGAAGGGGGACCCCTTCCAGGACCCTAAACTGGGCTCTTGTCTAACACTCAGAAATGAATTGTCTGAGGAGACATGTGCTGACAAAGCAAGAGATTTTATTGGGAAAGGGCGCCTGGGGGAAAGCAGCAGAGTGAGGGGACCAGGAGAACAACTGCTGAGGGGCTTGCAGTCCCAGGTTTTACGGTGATGGGATTAGTTTCCAGGTTGTCTTGAGCCAATCATTTGGACTTGTTCAGCCTGTTCATGCCTTGTTCAGTCAAGATGGATGCCAGAAAGAAGGATTCTGGGAGGTGGTCGGACATGTGGTGTCTCCTTTTGACCTTCCCCGAACTCTTCCAGTTGGTGGAGGCTTATTAGTTCCGTGTTCCTTACCAGGACCTCCTGGTGTAAAACAACTCATGCAAATAGTTACTGTGGTGCCTGGCCAGGGTGGGCGGTTTCAATCAGTGTGCTTCCCCTAACAAAGAGAGCCTTTTAATTATGACAGAGGACCAATTCACGAGGAGTTAGCTGGTAAAGAGTCCACCTGCAATGCGGGAGACCTGGGTTTGATCACTGGTTTGGGAAGATCCCCTGGAGAAGGGAAAGGCTACCCACTACAGTATTCTGGCCTGGAGAATCCCATGGACTGTACAGTCCATGGGGTCACAAAGAGTCAGACACGACTGAACAACTTTCACACTCACTCAGAGGGCTAATTCACCAGGAGGACATAAACCTTTTTAAAGTTTACGTTGTTGTTATTCGGTCGCCAAGTCACGTCTGACTCTTTGCAACCCCATTACAGCAGGGGTTGCAGGCCAGGCTTCCCTGTCCCTCACCACCTTCCAGAGTTTGCCCAAGTTCATGTCCATTGAGTCGGTGATACCATCCAACCATCTCATCCTCTGTCATCCCTTCTCCTCTGCCCTCAATCTTTCCCGGCATCAGGGTCTCTCTGATGAGTTGGCTCTTTGCATCAGGTGGCCAAAGTATTGGAGCTTCAGCTTCAGCATCAGTCCCTCCAATGAACACTCAGGACTGATCTCCTTTAGGGTGGACTGGTTTTCTTTCCTTGCAGTCCAAGGGACTCTCAAGAGTTTTCTCCAGCACCACAGTTCAAAGGCATCAGTTCTTTGGTGCTCTGCCTTCTTTTAATGTTTACATACCCAATAACAGAGCTTAAAATACTTGGAGCAAAAACTAAGAATAACACAAGGAAACAGACAAACCCACAGTTGTCGTTAGAGATTTCAACACCTTCTCTCAACAAGTGATGGACAAGTATCATGAAGACTATGGAAGCCTTGAATGAGCCATGGACCAATCTGAGCTGATTATGCATGGGGCACTCAGAATAGCAGATTTCACATTCTTTCCAACACTTACCAAGAAAGCCCATACTCTGGGTCATAAAACAAGTCTCCAAGATTTTTAAGGTAGTCAAGTAATACAAGGCATGTTATCTGATCACAATAGAATTAAACTAAAAATCAGTAACAGAAAGATACCTAGAAAAACTATAAAACATACTTCTCAATAACCCCTGGGTCAAAGAAGAAGTCAAAAGGAAAATGAGAATATTTTGAATTGAATGAAAATGAAAATACAACATATCAAAAAGCTGACATGCAGCTAAAGCAGTATAATACATAGAGGGAAAGTATCTGTCCTGGAAAAAAATAAAGACCAGAAATCAATGACCTCAACTTCCACCTTAAGAAACAAGGGGGAAAAGAGCAAATAAAACTCAGAGTAAGTGAAAGAATGGAAATAATAAACACTGGAGTGGAAATCAATGAAACAGAAAAGGAGTAGAGAAAATCAATGAAATCGAAAGCTGGTTCTTTGAGAAGCTCAGTAAGATTGACAAGCCAGGCCGACTCAGAGTAAAAGAGGGAATACACAAATGACCACTTTCAAGAATGAGAAAAGTGACATCAATACAGACTGTACAGAAAAGATATTAAGGGAATATCGTGTGTACTTTATGTCAATGAGCTGGACAACTTAGAAGAAAAGGACAAATTTCTCCAAAGGCACAAACTGTGAAAGCCCATTCAAGAAGAAATAGAAAATCTAAATAATTCTATCACTATTAAAGATTGAATGTTTAGTTAAATACCTTATAAAAAAAAAGAAAACCCCAAGCCCAAATAAGTCTCATGAAGAAATGATAATTTTTCAGGACTGTTCCAGAAAACTGAATAGAAGAAAACACTTTCCAACGCATTCTAGGAGGCAAACATGACCTTCACTCCAACACTAGGCAGCAAAAATAAACTACAGACTGTATTCCATTATGAACATAAATGCAAAAATTCTTAAAATTTAGAAAATGGAATTCAACAATGTTTTTAAAGGATCAGATCATGATCAAGTGGGATTTATCTAAGGAATGCAAGGTTGGTTTAACTCTGAAAAATGTAATTCACTGTAGTAACAGACTAAAAATGAAAAACCTAATGACTATTTAAACTAAAAAAATCATTTTATAAAGTCCAACAATCATTTCTAACAAAAATCTTCAGTAAAGTAGACACAGAAAAGAACATCCTCATCTTGATAATGGGCATCCCTGACACAGCTGAGGTCACACTTGGTGGTGAAAGACTGAATACTTTCACCCAAAATTTAGGGAAAAGGACAGGTCGTCTCTACACAGCTCTTCTCTTCAGCACTACTGGGGGTTCTGGCCAGCACTCAGGTTGCAAAGGAAGAAGTAATCCTTTATTATTCTACAGCATGATCGTCTACGTAGGCAATCTACAAAAAAGGTATCAGAACTAATAACCTAAGCAAGTTTAGCAAGGCTGCAGGATGCAAGATCAGCATACAAAAGTTAACTGTATTTCTGTGCACTAGCAACAAACAGTTGGACATTTGAAATATAAAACAGTATCTGCAATACCATCAAAAATATGAAATACATAGAGATAAATCTGACACAATATGTGTGAGACCTGTACACTGAAAAAATGCCAGTCATGGCTGAGAGAAATTAGTCACGAGCTATTTCAAATCCTAAAAGATGATGCTTTGAAAGTGCTGCACTCAATATACCAGCAATTTTGGAAAATTCAGCAGTGACCACTGGGCTGGAAAAGGTCAGTTTTCATTCCAATCCCAAAGAAAGGCAATGCCAAAGAACGTTCAAACTACCACACAATTGCACTCATCTCACACGCTAGCAAAGTAATGCTCAAATTTCTCCAAGTGAGGCTTCAATAGTACATGAACCAAGAGCTTTCAGATGTTCAAGCTAGATTTAGAAAAGGCAGGGGAATCGGGGATCAAATTGATCATTGAAAAAGCAAGAGAGTTCCAGAAAAACATCTATTTCTGCTTTATTGACTATGCCAAAGCCTTTGAGTGTGTGGATCACAACAAACTGTGGAAAATTCTTCAAGAGGTGGGAATACCAGACCACCTTACCTGCCTCCTGAGAAATCTGTATGCAGGTCAAGAAGCAAAAGTTAGAACCAGACATGGAACAACAGACTGGTTCCACATTGGGAAAGGAGTATGTCAAAGCTGTATATTGTCACCCTGGTTATTTAACTTATATGCAGAGTACATCATGTGAAATGCAGGGCTGGATGAAGCACAAGCTGAAATCAAGATTGTCGAGAGAAACATCAATAACCTCAGATATGCAGATGACACCACCCTTATGGCAGAAAGCAAAGAACTAAAGAGCCTCTTGTTGAAAGTGAAAGCAGAGAGTGAAAAAGTTGGCTTAAAGTTCAACATTCAGAAAACTATGATCATGGCATCCGGTCCCATCACTTCATGGCAAATAGATGGGGAAACAATAGAAACAGTGACAGATTTTATTTTCTTGGGCACCAAAATCACTGCAGTGACCACAGCCATGAAATTAAAAGACGCTTGCTCCTTGGAAGAAAAACTATGACCAACCTAGACAGCATATTAAAAAGCAGAGACATTACTTTGCCGACAAAGGTCTGTCTAGTCAAAGCTACGGTTTTTCCAATAGTCAAGTATGGATGTGAAATTTGGACTATAAAGAAAGCTGAGCACTGAAGAATTGATGCTTTTGAACTGTGGTGTTGGAGAAGACTCTTGAGAGTCTCTTGGACTTCAAGGAGATTCAGCCAGTCTATCGTAAAGGAGATCAGTCCTGGGTGTTCATTGGAAGGACTGATGTTGAACCTGCAACTCCAATACTTTGGCCACCTGATGCGAAGAGCTGACTCATTGGAAAAGACCCTGATGATGGGAAAGATTGAAGGCGGGAGGAGAAGGGGCCGACAGAGGATGAGATGGTTGGATGGCATTACCGACTCAGTGGACATGAGTTTGAGTAAACTCCGGGAGTTGGTGACGGACAGGGAGGCCTGGCGTGCTGCGATTCATGGGGTCGCAGAGAGTCGGACACGACTGAGCGACTGAACTGAACTGATGCATGTGTGCTCAGTCGTGTTGACTCTGTGAACCTATGGACTGTATTCAGGCTCCTCTGTGCACGGGATTCTCCAGGTAAGAATACTGGAGTGGGTTGCCATGCCCTCCTCCGGGAGATCTTCCCGAGCCAGGGATTGAGCTCACATCTCCCGCGTTTAATGCATTGAAGGCAGGCTCTTTACCCACTGAGCCAGGGGACTAAAGAAAGGTGAGACAGACCACATCCATGAGCAGAATACTCAATGCTGTCACTGCGTCTGTACCCACGCTCACCACACGTCCACCTCCCTGGTGGGCCTCCATCAGTGACATCCCGCGGGGAGAGTGAGGGCCAGTGAGGAAGACAGTGGGTAAACAGGTGGGACACAGGGACTGAGAGGTGAAGGACACGCGGAGAAGGGAAACGTGGGACCCAAGAAAGCCGCAGGCTGGAAGGCTACCTTGTCCGAGGGTCAGAGAGGACCCTGCAGCCGCCTCCCTGGGCTGACGCCAGCACTCACTGACCAGATGGACCAACTGCGCGAGACCCCAGCGGCCCTGGGCAACGGGCGAAGGGCTGCCACCCTGCCCGAGGTTGGCGTGAGCTCCCACGCCTGGGAAACCCCCTGCCCAGGGCATTTCTGGGCTGCTCACCAGACGCCGCCCCCAAGGGAGAGCGACCCCCAGTGGCTTCTGGCTGGGAACTGGCACCGCCGGAGTGTAGCTCCGGGGCGGCATGGGCCCGTGTTGCTGGGGGCCCGGGCACTTGCTGACACAGGAGGTTGCTGAGAGCTGCCTGTTAAGGGGACAGGCCTGCCCTTCTGGGACCCTCGGGGTGCTGAAGGTGGAGAAAGGTGGAAGGGGCGTCTTGTCCCAGGACACACAGCCAGCCCCCACCGAGTGCGGCAGGGCCTCCCACTGGGCCGTGCAGCCCTGCACGTGAACTGGTGGGAGGGGCCTGGTGTCCCGGGATGAGTGACCCTGCCCCCTGCTGTTTCCTGAGCTCTGGGGCTTGGTAAGGCAGCAACCCCTACCCCCTTCTGCACCGCGTCCTTTCTTCTGGGAGAGCCAGGGACGGATCCGGTGACTGCATTCATACTACAGGGTGACGGTCTACCCGCCAAGCCTTGCCTGGAGGTCGGGGGGAGGAGCCATCAGAAGGTGGAAATGCCCCCCGAGACGGCAGGGGGCAACACAGAGGCTGGAGGCACGGCCAGTGTGAAGTCCTCACACACCCCTCCCCGGGCCTGGTCCCCTCCCGGCTGGAGGAAGGATACTCAGAGCTGAGCCCTGGCAGGGAGCCCCGTGGACTTGACTTAAGGTGAGGACTTGGAGAGCACCGGGATCAGGCCCCCCAAACCTGGTGGGGGCACCGGGCAGAGAGCGGGGAGGGGGAGGAGACAGGAGGGAGTGTGCTCACTGGTCCCCAGCAGAGTGGTCACGCTCAGCGGGAGGGGGCGGTCCCCCCCTGCACCGCGCTGCCTCAGCTCTGGGTCAAGGCCGTGCCCTCTGGAGCTTGGAGCAGCAGTGAGCCATCTGGTGAAAAGGCAGGATGCAGCCACCCTGAGCTTAGACCCCTGAGTCAGAGAGACACAGCTGGCCGCCCACCACCCACCCGGGGTGAGCAGGACCAACAGTGACCATCCCCTGCGCCTCCCAGCACCCGCTCGGCGGTCACCACGCCGGCCCAGGGGCCTCAGCCTCCCCTGCCCTCTCGTCCCTTCTCGACTCCCACACCCCCAGTGCCCGGCCTGGGTGCTGCTCTGGCAGCTGTGTTGGCTGCTCTCTGACCTCCACACCCCCTCCCGGGGGTACACGTGGCGGGGGACCTGCTGGGCACAGGACCCACCTGAAACTGCAGGATTAGCCATGAGCAACGGGAACAGCATCTCCACAGAGGGAACAGCATGAAAGAAAGCAGTGTGCTAGGAGGCAGCTCTGAAAACCAGGAGTGGATGGGGCCAGCTTTGCCAGAGGGCAGAGAACAGGGGGCCCTGGTCAAGGGGGTGAGGGCACGGTGAGACCCTGAGAGGTGAAGCAGTTACCTCACCTGGGGGCATAGGGAGTGACCGGAAGGCCCCAGGCAGAAGGCGGAAGGCAGCGGTCTGAGTTCAGGCTGAGCTGGGGTAGGAGGGGAGGGGAGCTGAAGTGCTGAGTGGGAACGCAGGGCAGAGAGTCAGGCGCCCCGGGGAGAAAGGCCTGGACAGCGGACCTCGGGCGCTCAGGGCGGGGTTGGGGGCACCTGGAGGCCTAGATGGAAACACACACACTGTCCACTCGGGACAGCGGGGTCCGGCCAGCGGTGAGGCCGGGCTGAGCCTGCCTGAGCAGGGAGAGAAGAGAAGGCCCACCTGTGGCCCTGCGGCGGCAGCCCCCAGGCCACGGAGGCCAGAGAGGGCGCCCCTGGGTGTCCTGTCCTCCTCGGCAGGGCTGGCCCACCCTGATGAAGCCGCGAGCCCATGGCTGGTGGGAAATCAGAGTCGGGCCTTCCGGGGACTGCGGAGTGGATGGGCCAGCGGGACCCCTGGAGGGCAGGTGACCTGAGAGGGTCCCCTTCCTTGACTCACCCAGCACCACAGCGCTGCTCTGCTCCGAGAGGTCAGCTCCCACCCTGGGAGGACAAAGTCCACGGAGCAGGAACGGCCGTAAAGCTCCAGGAGAGGCAGCGTGGACACACTTTTAATTTGTGACTAATTTGTTGCACAATGAGGTCGCAACTTCCTAATTGTGATTGCCATTTTAATTTTACTCATGGCTGTGCAACCAACAGTGTATAGTCTAGTAATTAAAATTAATTGTACCTTCACCTGCATATTTCTATTAGGCTGTTAAATTCAGTCTGTAAGCTCAATGATTTTGTTCCCTGAAAGATGCTGAGTTCATTTCTGCCACACTCGGTGCCTCCCCACTCTGAAGGCAGCTTTGCCCTCCAAGGGGGCTGGGGGCGTCTCTGCCCTGGCACCTCACTTCTGGTGGAGCCGGGAGAGAGGAACCCCCGAGGGCAGGGAGAGTGGAATTACTGATGAGTTTTAGGCTCTCAGATTATATTTATACATGGGGATTTCATGAACAATCTCAGAGAACCTAAACGGGCTTTCTCCACCAAATTAAACCCGTGAAGGACACTCACAGAGCCTGCGGGACACTGTCTTCCCAGCGTGAGGTCCTGGTGGCCTTGGGGGTGGCAAGGGGCTCTCTCTCTGAATTCCAGGTGTTGAGAGCCCTCAGATATTGTCACTGGCCATCACCTACCTGCAGATCCTCAGGGCCCCTGGGAAAGCAGCTCTCCTATGGGCGGTGGGAGTGAACTGGCCTGGGACCGCCCCCCCCCCCCCCAAGCTGGGTCCGGGCAACACCTGGGCTCAGCCAATCAGATGCGCCCTCCCAGGACCCCAAGCCCATGGGCCACCTGAAAAGCTGGGAGGTACGGGTGTCATGGCAACGGAACCTGGCAAGACAGATGGCCCTGGGATGTGCCAGGGGTTCCAGCGTGTCCAGGCCTTCCACTTCCCAGCACTGGAGTTACCGCAGCGAATTCTGACACTCCTACTGACCCAGTCACCATGGGGTCTAGAGAGGCGGCTGGGGGAACTGGGATTGGGGCCCAGCTCCACGCACTTCCCACCAAGCACAGACAGGGCAGCCGTGCTGGGGTTGACGGTTCTCCGTCCAGCTGAGCCAGGAGACCCCACTTCACTGTCACCTCTTCCCTGGGGTCAGGCCGTGATGTGTCTGGGGAGGGGTCCATGTGATTGTCCTTCTTCTCCATTCCCGCTGGGCAGGGAGCAGGGACGAACCCTCAGCGCCTGCTCAGGGAACCTGGGAAGATGCATCTGCATCCATCCCCCACCATCCCCCCACGATTCTCCCACTCATCCTGTACCCCATCCTCCACCCCTCCATCCCCCACCATTCCCCCATTCATCTTGCTACCCACCCCACCCCGTCCGTCCCCCCTCCCCCTCCATCCCCCACCAACCCCTCCCCCTCCACCCCCACCATCCCCCCTCCTCCTCCACCCCCCACCACCCCCTCCCCTTCCACCCCCCACCACCCCTCCCCCTCCCCCTCCCCATCCCCCCTCCTCCTCCATCCCCCTCCCCTTCCATCTGCCACCATCCCTCCCCTCCACCGCCACCACCCCCCTCCATTCCCCCATTCATCTTGCTACCCATCCCACCCCGTCCATCCCCCTCCCCCACCCCCTCCCCCTCCATTCCCCCTCCCCCCACCATCCTCTCCCCATCCCCCACCCCTCCATTCCCCATCCATCCCTCCCCTCACCCCTCATACCCACCAGTGTGACCAGTCACTCTGCTTGATACCCCAGGTAGTTCCTGTAACCCGTGGGATCAAGGCCAATCCCTCACATGACCTTTGAGACCCCAGCAGCTCCTGCCTTATCTCCCTACCCCTGATGTCCTGCTTCCCTCCCTCCCTGTCCTTGGTTCTGGACACCTCTCCCCCGTTCTTTCCCTCAGGGTCTCCTCCCCCAGGAAGTCCTCCCTGACCACTCATGCGGGGCAAGGAGAGCCTGCAAGTGCGAGACGTCAGAGCCCAGCGTGGACACATCCAGGATGCCCTCTCCTCTCTGGACGCAGCCCCAGGGCCCCTGCTCAGCTCCCCACAGCTTCACTGCAGCTCTACAGAGGCTGGGGTCAAACCCTTCAGTGCCCTCTGCCTGCCCCCACTTCCCGAGGGTCCAGTCCTGGATGCGGTCCTTCCATCCCAGTTGAGCGCCCACCCCACGCTCCTGGTGCTCGGGCCACAGGCAGGATGCCCTCCTGGGCGCCTTCTTCCCCCTTGGCCCCATCCCTCCACGCCCTCTGACCTTCATACCCTGATCAGCCCACACGCCTATGGTGCAGACTCTGCCCAAGGCCCTCAGCCTCCAGCTCTGCGGCCCCGGGAGCCCCGCCCGCTGCCCAGTGACACATCGCGTGTCAGTGACACCCTCCACGTGCTCTGACTGTGGGGCCGTCCCCCTCATCGGTCTCTCAGCTCCCGTCACTGGGGAGGTCACACGTGGCTCACATGCGGGACGGGGCTTTGCTGACCCCTCTGTACCCCTCGCAGCCAGACCCAATGCGTATCACTGACTTAATGAATGAATGTCACATAGTGGATCAATGGAACCAGGGGTTCAGACTTCTCCCGTCCACTAATCTTACCCAAAAAGCAGCCACATATTCCAGGACCCGTGGGAGCAGACCCTACAGTGCCAGCGCGGGCAGACCCTTAGCCACAAGGAGCCGCTGGATGGAGCCCGGCCTGTGAGTCGGGTCTTGTGCTCTGATGCCCAGCCCTGACCTCCACCTGCTGCTCTCGGGCGCCCAGAGTGGCCGGTGAGGCACCCCTCAGTGCCAGGGCCGAGAGGGCGCCCCGCCCTTCCCTGAGCCGCTGTGGGGACGATGGGGGGCTTCCCCCAAGGCAGTGGGGTTGGTGCCGGGCGAGGGCAAGGGGGGCGTAGGGCTCGGGGGCAGGTCAGAGAGCCCAGGGCTCAGGGTTCCAAGAACAGCCATTTATGGGCCCATGGCCCACCGCACCCCTGCCCGGGAGCCCCTCAGGGGTGGACCCAGACCCTCCAGTGAGTGCAGGGGTCAGGGGGCGTCCTCTCTGACCCCTGACCCTGGCTTCTCCCCGCGCGCCCTCAGGCCAGGCCAGGCCTTTCCCCAAGGTCAGTGCTCCCGGGTGGGGTGGGGGCAGGGACACACCCTGAGCACCTGCTGGAGCCCACACGGCTCTAGACGCGGGACGCCGGGACAGACAGACACCCCGAGCTGCCCGGAGATCACGGTGCAGGAGGGAGGGGGCCCTGGGGAGGGCGGACCCAGGCCTGGAGAGGCGGGCGGCCAGGGGCCAGGGAAGGAGGCTGGCGCACAGCGGGCGCGGCTGGCCGCTTCAGGCGGCAGGAGTCCCTGCAGGGCCGAACAGAAGAGGGCGTGAGCTGACCGCTCACCGGAGCCCCAACCGGTCAACTGAGCGTGGGGTCAAGGGCCACGGGCCTGAAGGCAGGGGTGTCGTCTGGAAGAGGGGGCCAAGCTGGAGAGACCCCGGAGGCGGAACTGGAGCGGGGGGCGGGGTGAGGCCGGGAGTCCCTGCCCTGGGGTGGGGTTGAGGAGTCGAGTTCAGGGCCCGCCCGGCACTAACTTTCGGAGCCCGGGCTCAGCCGGTGCGAGGTCCGGAGGCCGGGGGAGGACGGGGTGAGCAGAGCAGCGGTCGCACCTGGAGGTCCGGCCTTGGACTCCGCGGTGGAAGGTGACCGGCCACAGGGCCCGGGGAGGGGGCCTGGCGGCCGGGGGAGCGCGGCGCAGGTCCCGGCTCCCAGGGGCGCCCAGCCCCCGGCATCCCGGGTTCCCTCCCCCAGCCGGCCAGGCGCCGCGCCGGCGGCCCCGGGGACCCGGACACGGGGACACGCGCACGGGGACCGCTGACACCCGTCAGGCCCGATAACGGGCGCGGCGCCGCCGACGCCGCGAGCGCATTAATCTTCCCCAAATTAAAATCTGCAGCGCGGCGTTTAAGATTGAGGCCACCACGGTTCAGCGCGGTGTGACCGCCAATTTTGATAAAAGTGTTTTAGGAGAGGGGAGACGGAGACAAATTGCCTGCGCGGCGGTGCGGCGGGTGAGAGGCGCGCGGGCCCCAGGTCGCCGCCCGGCGCTTCCACCGCGCGCCCGGGGACCGCCCCCCTGGGGGGGCCGCCGCAGAGGGGCGCCACAGGGACCGGCTCCGCGCCGGGGGCCGCGCGCCCGGGCCCGCGGAGCCGGCAGGTGCCCTCGCTCAGCGTCGTTTCCTGGGCGCCCGCCCCGCGGCGCCGGCCCAGACGTCCCACCACCCCGAGTGGAAAGTGGTGGCGGGGCGCGCGCGCACTCGGGGGTCCTGCCCAGGCCCACACCGGCTGGTGCAGCCCCCAGGACGGATCAGCAC